>NW_012267313.1:7458821-7472049 GCF_000151885.1 Dipodomys ordii | reverse complement strand
TGACATCAAATATAGTGAAAGCAGGGGTTATACTGTGGGGGAGGGACATACAAAGCAACAAAGAGATAATCTTATAAATGCGTTAGAAAGAAAAAAACATTAAAATACACATCTAACGGTTCATTTTCCTGACATCACATTATCTGACCTTTTCCGCTTGACTCATACATAATTAGAAACAGTAAACTTCCTTTTCTCCCACTTCCTCTCCTAATATTCTCATTTCCCAAAGTAGAATTTTATCTTAAAATGAATCTCAACCACCCTTCTTTGTTTCTGTACCCATTTTCTGAAATTTACCTCTTTATCACATCTAGTTGGAATAATCTTGTTTTCTCACTTCTGGAGATTTTCTACTTTCAAGACTTCTTTCATGCTATGGGTAGTTACTCTTCTAAATGTGGAAGAATTTAGTTGAGTATGGGAAGGGATGGGAAGGGGAAACAAAGAGGAGGCTGCAATGCTTGATAAGAAATGTACTCGCTATCTTGCCCATGTAATTGTAACTCCTCTGTATGGTATTCTCACAATAAAATTTTTAAAAAAGAATTTAGTTTAATTCTTCAACCAAATCTATGTCCAACACACTTTTTAAGTTGCTTTTTTTCTTTTTATTTATTGTGAAAATTCTGTACAGAGGGGTTACAATTACATGGGCAAGATAATGTGAGTACATTTCTTATCAAGCATTGTAGCCTCCTCCTTTGTTTCCCCTTCCCATCCCTTCCCATCCTCCCTCCACCCCCCACCACAATCCTCCCAATCCCACCCTCCCACCAAAGTTGCAAAGTTCGTTTTCCACATAACGACTTGTACATCTCATTGTTGCAATGGGTCCACCTGTATCCCTATTTAAACGATTTGTTTTTTCCCTACCCCTGCACAAATTATAACAACATTAAATACAGTGAAAGCAGGGGTTATACTGTGGGGGAGGGACATACAAAGCAACAAAGAAATCATCTTATAGATGTGTTAGGAACAACTGCATGAAAGAAAAAAAACATTTGAATACTTATCTTGGGGTTCATTTCCCGAACGTCAACTTATCTGACCTTTTCTGCTTGACTCAGGCATATACTAGTTATTGCAAATAAGGGAAACCATGGGACCTATGTTTCTTTATAATTTTTTCCAAGTCTTTCCATTTCCTAACAAATAGGGCAATGCCATTCTTTCTGATGGAGGCATAGAATTCCATTGTGTATATATACCACATTTTCTTGATCCATTCATCTACTGAGGGGCATCTGGGTTGGTTCCATATCTTAGCTATGGAAAATAATGCTGCAATAAACATAGTTGTGCTGGTAGCTTTAGTGTGGTCTTGTTTGTGATCATTTCGGTAAATGCCCAAAAGTGGGATTGCTGGGTCATAGGGGAGCTATGAAAGTAAAGACTGCACTTCCTGTTGTCAATTACATGTCTGACTATACCCAGAAATATGAAGTCTGAGATGACATGTTCATTTTTTCTAAACCTTGATTCATTCAAATAATTAAGGATAGAAGCAAAGAACACTTAATTTTAGAAAACTAGCTGATGGCCAAATGAAATTCTGCCAAGAGCAAAATCTAGCCTGGAAATTTCCTTTCCCCACTCTGGGCCTTTCTATCTTAAAAATATTCAGATCAAACATTTGCTTTAATTTGCCTTTTAAGGAATTGACATGTGATAGAATAAACAACTAATTCAGAATCTTCATATTTTTGTTGAAAAACATATAGATATACATGACCAGCTACTACATTTTTTTTCTTGGCAGACAACACACACACAATTTTACACAGAATGCACTGAACTAGCCAGTTTCTGAGCTACACACCCTTTATTTTGTTCTCTTTGAGCCACTGATTCTTTTCAGCGTGAAGGCCTCCTCTCCCTTGGCCTTTTGAAAAAATATTCAGACTGGAATGCCACTAAGATTTGCTGAATAGGAAGTGAGAGCAGCAGTGTAAACACATTAATCCCAAATTTTAGCCTTGGGGTTATATTGTGCTGACCTATGTCCTAAAGATGGAGAAGGGACTAGAAAACACCACTGAGCATCAACCTGGTCCCTGAGGATCAATAATGAAAGAGAAATCAGCATGTGTGGGTGGCCTGGGATAGTCTGGGATGTTTGCTTATTTACTTGTACAGAATAGAATGCCATAGATATTCTTTCACAGATGGGGGAAATGAGATTTTTCTTCTACTTTACTGCTTATAAAGGTAAAATTATTTATGGCACTGCTTATTTAAACAGCTGTTATGTGAAGGCTCCTTCAGGGTCATTGCCAATAGAATCCAATATGCATTAGCTCATATATCTCTGTTCAGATACAGCAGAGATTTTTCCATTTAACTCATTAGGTTTGGCAAGTGCTCAAAATGAAATTGGGCATCCATTACTTTATCTTTGTGGTTCTTTTATAGCCATACCATGGGAATTTGACATTTGGGTCTACTTACCTGTCTGAAAAATAACAATCATAGAACCTTGGTATGACCTAACAATTATCTTCTTTTTTGGTGTACTAGGGAATTACGAGTTAAGCCCTCTTAGTTATCAAAATGAAAGGCTTGGAATAAGCAGCAACTATGATTAAGGAAATGAGTAAAGGGACAGACATAATACTGCTGGAAGATACTTCTGGAGTGAACTCACTTTACCTCTTGATTTATGTATTATCAAATCCAAGCTGGAACATCGTTTAATAACATTGAGCAGGTAGAATAAATTGCTTTTGTTTGGACACTGAAGAGCTTTAGTTAATTAGGATTTGGTTGGGATCAAGGGAGTAAAGAGGTGTTATCAATAATTATGCTGGATAATTTGAAACAGTTTTTAAGTTCTTAAAATGTACCTAATCCTGAATTTCAAAGAAGAGAAAAAATTACAGGGTGGCAGTAAATCAGAAGGGATTATGTAATTCCTATAAGCTGCAACATTAAACACTTCTCTTTAAGCTTCTAAGTTTAACTTTTGATCTTCCTACTGGAAAAAATTGTGCAAGGATGTGTTTGAATTTTCCTGCCTGTCCATGGTATGTCAGAAGATGGGTAAGCCTGGGAAATTCATGCTATCATAAAACATTGCAGACAGTAAGGAGAAAGGATACAGGCACTTCCAAATGCTTGTTCCTTTTTAACTTTTCCTATAGAAGAATTCCTCACTAAATTCTATAGATTATGAGAAAAGAAAGATGTTGTTTTATTGGTTTTTGTGCTCTGTGAGTTTAATTCAAGAAACATCAAACATCTACTATGTGTAAGCCTTGAGCCTGGCAGCCACTCAGATAAATAAATGCAGCCTTCAAGTTCCTTCTGTTTCGTGGAAGAGAGACAGATGTCTCTTCCAGCACCAAATATGTGGATAAAAGAGTCTGAATACAAGGACAAATGACAGGCTTGGAGAAAACAGGAAGAAAAGATTAAGTATGGCCTGGGCTGTTAGAAGAGCTTTCAGGAAGACATATTGGTTGGAGCTTGGAGGAGATTTGGGAGAAAACGTTTCCTGGAGAGTACTGGCAGGGAATGGTTATCGAAAAGTCTGTCTTGAAAATGAGAGGAGAGGAGATAATGGGGAGAGGCTAACAATGGAGTTGCAAAAGAACTTGGGCACAGAGTATGGGCAGAGCTCAAGCTCTTCTCTTATGGCTAATAGTTTCCAGAACAAAACAAAAACCTTACTTGAAACCGCAGACTCTTAGGCAATTGCTTTTCTTCAAATGCACTTGTGTTTCGACATAGCGTCTTGTATATCTCATTTTTTCATTGGGTCAATCTGTATCCCTAATTAAACAATTTGTTTTTTCCCTTCCCCTTCCCAAATTATACCAACATCAAATACAGTGAAAACCGGGGTTATACCTGTGGGGGAGGGACATACAAAGCAACAAACAAAATCACATGGTACCTTATAAATACATTAGAAACAATAGGAAGGAAGAAAAAACGAACTTTACAATTTAGGCTGGGGTGAGGGTGGATGGGGAGGGTTGGAGGGCGGGGAGGGGGGGATGAGGGGAGGACGGTGTAACTGAGGAGGTGGGAGGGAAGGGATGGTAGGGGAAAAACAAAGGAGGAGGCAACAATGCTGAATAAGAAATGTACTCATTACCTTACTCATGTAACTGTAACCCCTTTGTACAGTCTGTTCACAATAAAAAACCTAATTAAAAAAAAAATCAAATGCACTTGTGTGTGTGTGTGTGCGTGCATGCGCAGTTCTAGGGCTTGAACTCAGGGCCTAGATGAGCTTTGTGCTCAACGCTAGCGCTCTACCACTTGACAGCTTCTCTTCCAGGTTTGTTGTTGTTTTCTTATGCGTCATTGGAGATGAGAGTTTCACCGACTTTTCTGCCCAGGCTGTCTTTGATCCATGATCCTCACCTATCAGTCTCCTGAGTAATTAGGACTACAGACATGAGCCATTGGCACCAGCTTAATTTTTTTTCTGCTGTTTGTTTTTTAGCAAGGACTACTTGATTAGCAGTCTTGTTATAAGTAGTTCCGTTAAAACATTCAAGAAGCCTGGCACCAGTGGCTCACACCTGTAATCCTAGCTATTCAGGAGGCTGAGATCTGAGGATCTCAGTTTGAAGCCAGCCTGGGCAGAACAGTCCCCATGAGGCTTATCTCCAACTAACTGCTCAAAAATCGGAAGTGGAACTATGGCTCAAGTGGTAGAGCATTCGCCTTGAGCATGTAGAGGCTCAGAGACAGCACCCAGGCCCTAAGTTCAAGCTCTACAATCAACAACAATGATAACAACAACAACAAAACCACTCAAGTACTGTAAAATCTGGATTGCTTAAAAATGAGCCATCACTGAAAACCATCAATCACAGTATGAAGCAACTATAGAAGTCACCTAGTACAATTTTATATTCGTTTAAGTTTCCACCAATGTCTATAAGCAAGCTAAATGTGTTCTCCTTGCTGTTTTGTAGGTAACAAGTCCAAGATCATTTTGACTAGCCTTAAGTCCATCAATCTACCTGAATGTTTTAGGAGAATCTGTTTCCTTGCCTTTAAGCTTCCTGTTTTGGTTTGTGGCCACACCCCTCATTGTCAAGTCAGGACATTCTATTCCAGGCTCTACTCTCCCATTGCCTTCTCTTACACTGACCTTGTGGTCTCTTTCATAAGAAAAATTTTTTCATAAGAAAAATGCTGGATCCACTTAATTAGTCCAGGCTAGTCTCTTCATCTCAAATTTCTTAATTATACAATAAAGTCCCTTTTACCATATAAGATAATCTGCATATTATTTTGAGGATGATGGGCAGGATTGCTTAACCTGTCACAACTTCTACATTTTACAGAGAAGAAATTTCATGCCCTGCTTTGTCTAAGACCAAGTAGCCAGCAATGGCACAAGGCCTGTACACTCATTACTTCTGACTCCCAGTTTTCTTCCCACTGTATCATCAGTCCTCCATGTTTTCATGAAGAACTGGTGTTCTTTGAAGGACAGACTTTTTCTATAATAACCTTAGCCTGGATCTGAACCATCTGACCGTGGTATTCACTAAGAATATTCAGAAGGTTCTTTGAGAGCAGAAAAGACTTCATCTTTAATGTTACTGGGGAAGGACAATCATGAGATGCTTTTTGTAGGACCAGCAAGAGCTAAGAACTTTTCTTCATTTAATGGGGAAGTTAGGAGTAAAAGTAGTGTGCAACAAGGAACAGAAAGCAGAATTTAAAGGAGAGAAAGAGATATGGTAATTGAAGTGCAAGAGAAGAAAAACATGTACCCCTCTCATGATGTCCCAGTTCCATTTGTGTGTAGATGGATATGTATTTCTGAAATCATTCCCAAATACTTTCTTTTTATTAGCATCTAGAGTTGATCTTCTCTGTCACATCATTTTTTTACCTATTGGTGTTTGTGTTTCAAAATCTATGTCCTTTAGTAAATCATTCTTCTAGCTATTAGATGCCCTAGCTATTGCATTGCAAAAGCCAGGGCACAAATAGATGCCTCATAACATTTAATCATTTAAAAAATAGCATACAGAGTACCCGATACTATTACCATTAGCATTTTTCTTTAAGAAAATACTGAGTAAAAACCAACCTAATTTTGTATTTTAACTGAAAGAAGAGATTGAGGCTAATATAAAGAGCACGCTGTTGTTGAAGCTAATAAAGAATATGAAGCTAACCAAGAAATAGCAAAGGCATGTTGACGTAAAGTTGGAAAAGTAATGCAAGAGATGAAATGGAATATTTGAGAAGTAAGGGAAGGTTTTAATATTATTTTTAACTACAAGTGAATGGAGGAAAGGATATAAAATATTTTCTCATTATTACAAAAGGAAGCTTTGCTGATTGATGATACCAAAATAGATATGAAAATATTTCATCTTTATTCCAAAAATATTCTGGACTATTTTTTTTAATGCTAGTACTTGTGCTTGAACTGGGAGCCTGGGCAATGTCCCTGAGCTTTCTCACTTAGGCTATAACCAGTTCAGCCACAGTTCCACTTTGGGATTTTGGTGGTAAATTGGAGATAAGAATCTCACAGGCTTGCCTGTCTAGGCTGGCTTTGAACAGTGATCCTCAGATCTCATCCTTAGTAGCTAGTACTACAGATGAGTGTAAAATCAAAAAATGATCTATAAAATGCTTTAGATCTAGGAACTGGTGAAAAGATGAGAAGGGAAAGGGTAACAAAAATGAATATTATAGAAATATATTATAAATATTTATGAAAACAATCAAATAAAATTTAAAGAGGGAGTAAGGAGGGTAGTTAAGAAAGAACAATGTAGATGTTGTGAAGTTGATCAAAATATATTATATGCACATTGTAAATATCACAGTAAAACCCTTTGCTACAAATAATTTATACAAATAAAAATTGTGAAGGAGGAAAATCAAGTTATTTTGTAGTATAAGAACATATGGCATTATCAATATAGCTACTTAGAAATATTGAGTATTTTTAAATTATCATTTCTATTTCATATAATTTCTTGGTTTCTCCATGGAAAACAAGTTTTAAGCTGCCATTTGTCCTAATACCTGTTAATAGAATTTTTATTACTATGTAATTAATAAATCTTTGATAATTAATATTAATATTAAACCTTTGGAAAATTTTCAACAAATTTATATATTTGATTTAGAATACTTTATTTATGCTCCACAGACTATGAATCTAGTATAACAGACATAAATGTACTACCATACAATTTTGATTTTGAACACTCAATTTTTGGCAAATTCCTGTGAACTTGACTCAAGTGATTTACATCCTACTCCTGGAAATTTTGCCATTCTTCTAGTTCTTATCTTCTTACATAAAGGGATAAAAAAAAGTCATTTGTGCTTCTTTTGAATTTCTATACCACTTTAGATAATTTGTATCATCTTCATAATTGTCTTCAAATTGTCTTCCATAATTATGGAATGTTTTCTATTAAAGTTTTCAAAAACCAAGATTATTTTTGATCTTTCTATTTCAGTGTACCAGTTAGTTGTAAATGAGCAATATAGAAAGGACAATAGATACAGCTAAGTATGAATACACCAGTGTATTCTAACTACTATTTGACAGTAACTCAGAATACCTTTATGAGACCCTACTTGTTCCATTTTTTGAGTCAGTTCCACTGGGTGTGAGGCTAAGGATCACCATTATTATTATATATTTGAGAAATGCCCAGTTTATTGACCATTTTGTATATCAAAGATTATATGTAATGCATTTAAGATAAAATTTAAACACACAACTCTATATATTTTAGTAAAGGGCATATAGTGTATACTAATCATCTAAAATAATAGTTATTAAGAGATTACTTAAAAGACTTTGGGATAAAAAGACATCCAAATAAATCTTGACCCAGTTAAGACTGCCTCCTAAATTTTAAAGCTCTACAAAAATCATCAGAAAACATAAGTAATTATATTGATGACACATAATCTTCTAATCTTTGTTCTTTAAACCAGGTATATTTTCAAATGTTACTGTTAATGGAATATGTTTGAGATACAGAGAATTAAGTGTTATTTTGCATCAGTGTATTAAAATTTGACGTTGGAAAATATTTTTAGATAACACTTAAATTACAGGCAATTTAATTATACACATGAACTCTTACCTTTTATATATTTTTAAAGACCTACTTAGACCTTTGGACCTTGCTTCAATCTTTAATGTTGTCTGTCCTGATCTTTTTTTCCTCTTTTCCATTTGGAACAATCCTTTACTCTAGGACAAACCATACTTTATAGACATCCTTCCTTATCCGAAAGAATTTTTCTTAAGTTTTTAAAGAAAAAAAAACTATGTCTTTGTAACTCTCTTCTATGTCTTACTTGTTTGTTGTATAAATTTGTTACTTTTAACACTCTTCCCAAGTTATTCACACATAGCTCCCACCTGGCACTGGGATACTTTGGAAATCATTAGAATGGTCAAATATAAAATGTATCTTCTTATGTGTGTGGGGAATGTTGAGTCTAAGTATTGACAATGAGTGGAGAAAGAGTCAATTGCTTTGGAGGGAAAAAATTACATGATTTTGAAAGAAAAAAATGTATTGTGGTAACTGGAAATGGGATGAATAGGTAATTCAGGTAAAGCCAATCTTGTGAGAAAAATCTGTTTCATCTCCATCTAGTAAGCTCAGTCCCATTCATGCCTAAATAAAGAGTTAAATGAAGACCCTGCTGTAGATCGGAAAGGAACAGATATTTTTTTTCTCTAGGAACCATCAGGATAATTATAAGGCATTGTCCTTCCTTGGCCTCAAAATCTTTTATAATATGTACTTAGACGATTTTACCACAAATATGAAGGCTACCTTTGAAATTAGAAAGTAGCCATTTTGTACTCCATGTTTTCATATAGTTTCATATAGATGGATTTTTTGACTAAAAATGAATACTTGAATCTTTCTCAGCAACATAATAAAGTGGTAGTAATGAAAAAATTACAAAGCTCCTGAAAAAAATTACAAACCAGGAGATGAAAGATCTTAGCTTTTTGGTAAGATAGAAAGAAAAGTGATAATTAAGTTAAGAAGGAGGAAGGTAGAGTCTTGTAGAGTCTTCAAAGTAAAACATTAATGAAAAGTAATCTAATTCTTAAGACGCCTCCCTAAAAAGGCTAACTTTACTGAGCTCAGGGCCTGTAGAAGATGGAAACTAAAAAGAAAATTGGTTCTAAGTCATACTATAGATGACTATAGATAGATTGAGATTCTAGATTGATCATGGGAGGATTGAGTGTCTGCACAGTAAATAGTAGGACCTTCCACTCTCCTATACCATTTTTATCTTCCAGATATTTACTTCTTAGATGGAGAAAGAGGATTGATCTCTTAAGAAAACAAGTACCAACCCTAAGAAGAGATTTCTGAATTCTAACATTTGGAAATTTCATCCAAAGTATCGGACTCCTTTTTTGATTATTCCAGATGAGGGTCAGCAGTTGATAAAAATCCATGCTTTATACATGAATAGAAAAACAAGACCCAAAGTTCATATCATTCAGGGAATAACCTCATTCTTCTACTTCTTTCCATTGACTGAATCCCTCTAACTGCTGGTCCTAATAAAATGGCTTTTGCCTTAGTTTTTAGTTAATGGTTGAATTCTGTATTGCACCTTTGCTGAGGGATCTTTATCTTTCATTCTTATGTCCCTTGACAAGCATCAGGCAGTCATGTCTTCCTAGTTTAAAGTTTTACTTTGTTCTTATCACCATTCTTGGCTAGACATAGACCATTACTCCCCATTGTACTCAATTCTCATCAAGAAAGCCAGTTTGCAGTTTTTGCTTTATCCCTACTCTCATTTTTCTATGACCTGACCACTTAACTTGCAAGAACTTAGATTTTCCATTGTTCGCTCTCCTCACTTGGTACCATACTGGAATATCACTCACTGGCTTTACCATTGTCTACTGGCTACCTATGACTTCCTCTCATGCCATCTCCAACCTCCTGACACTAACCACTGTTCTCTCAAAATTGTTTCCTGCCCTTAAGAATGTAAAACACTTAGGAGGATGTGTGTTTTTTTTCAATTCCTGGTTCCTCAAAGATGGAGCTATTCTACTGAATCTTTGACTGAATATCTGGGCACTTATGAGCACCTGGGCACTTAAGAGCCTTGTATTACTTTTAAACCTAGAAAACAAGTTGTCCCTAAACTCAGAGCCTGGGCACTGTCCCTGAGCTCTTTTGCTCAAGGTTAGTGCTGTACCACTTAGAGCTACAGTACCACTTCCCCACCTAGATTCTTGATAGTTTTTCTTCAAGTCTTTTTTTTTGGGGGGGTCCGGTCATGGGGCCTGAACTCTGGGCCTGGGCGCTGTCCCTCAGCTCTTCAGCTCAAGGCTAGCGCTCTACCACTTGAGCCACAGCGCCACTTCCGGCTTTTTTCTTTTTGCTTATGTGGTGCTGAGGAATCAAACCCAGGGCCTCGAGCATGCAAGGCAAGTGCTCTACCACTGAGCCACCTTCCCAGCCCTTTCTTCAAGTCTTATGTAACATTTTTCCCCATAAAATTGAGTTAATTTCTTGACTTTTGAATGTTGTCTACTTAGTTATTATAAACCTTAAAGTCCAATATTGTCTTTAGCAAAATACATTGCCATAATGTGAAGCTCATGATCATAAATTAGAACACTGATTTAAAATTTTACTTTCAGCTCACCATTGCAGTGTTTGGGTTACAGAATGGCCCTGGTCCTAATCATGGTATGTTGATGAGTTTTGAAGAGACAGAATAATAATGATTCAGAATAAATGACGACTTTATGTTGTAAGATGGATGATTAGGCGCTTCCTCTGTGCAACTCTGTAAATTAGAAACGTCAGGGTAACCCAGGAGAGTCTATATTCTGAATAGAAAGAGGAAGAATATTGGAACTCAGAAAGAGATGAAAGCTTGAAAGGATGAAGTAGAGGAAAGCAGGAGGCAGGCTGCAGCCCTGAGAGATGGGGGTGAGAAGAGAAGCGGAGACCCCATGATCAACAAGGGAAGCCATGCACCCCTAGGGAGAAAAAATATTAGTAGTGTTAGCTGTAAGAGAACCCACCATTCCCTCCAGCCTTGAATCTAGTGTGAGGAATTGGTGTGGCAATGATTCCTCCCACTTGACAGTCAGCCATTTTTCCCCTCTGTCTATCTCAGAGTGCTATAGTCAGGGTTGATATACAGAGGAGCCTCATGTCTGTTAGGCAAGCATTCCCTGCATGTGCCCTACTGCAGTCCCAGAAATTATTTATGAAGAAAAAAAGCCATTGCTCATTTGTGAAAGGCTGCATATTCTATGAGTCAGAGAATCACTTCATTGGTTTGGAGGAAAAGCATGACTTCTCAGAAGCTCTGTGTTTTACTTGTTCCAGCAACAAACCACTGATAATAAAGAGAAGCTACATTAAAAGACTGAGTATGGGAAGGCCTTTTCCTCTGAACACAAGTATAAGTACAGAAAATGTACCTTCATCCATAAAAAGAAATGTGTTCAGCACCAGAAATTCCACAATTAAGGAAAATCCCTGTAAGTATATAATGAATGTGGAAAACTGTTAGGTATTGCTCCTGCCTTCTGCTCACACTAGATCAAGGCCTTACGAATGTGGTAAATGTGGGGAAAGACTCTGTCACCAAAATTGCACTTGCCCAACACCAGAAATTTCACAGTGAAGGAAGACCTCATGCATGCAACAATTGTGGGAAAAGCTTCAGATGTAAAATTTCACTTGTGAAGTTCAAGAAAAAGCAAATAAAATGGCTTAAGTAGCCAGTCCTGCCTTTTAGCACACAGGAGAATTCCCAGTGGTGATAATTGAGCCTTACCTGTTCAGTGGCTGTGTTATCTACATCAATGATTCTTGTCTTGGTCAGTACAATGAGGCTTGTGCCACTGAGAGATCTGTGGATAAAATCAATGAGGACATTTCTTCAGTGTCCACCTCAGCCTCTCATGCCGATATTTCACACCAGATAAAGACTGATATTTTCAGGAAATGTGGGAGAGCCAGAAGCAGATGCTCCCTGTTTGCTTATGACATAAAAATTCACTCTAGATAAAGACCTCTTTAGTATAGAAGGTTGGTGAAAATAATAGAAGTACACTATACATTATATATAATGCATAGTATATACAGTGCATACCCACTATATATGTGTATATTACATATATACAGGCATATTACATATATATGTAATATACCCATATGTAATATACATATTATATAAGTGTATAAATAGTATATAGATATGTATATATGTACAGATGAATAGATAGATAAGATAGATAGTAGATACCTGAAAATAACATATTGAAAATCAGCAAAACCTTCTGAAAAACAGGAGGAGGGGTAAGAAGGAAGGGATATTACATAAGAGTTATAGAGATAGGGTGAATTCAATTAAACTATACTATGTGCATATGTGTAAATACCACAGTGAAACCCCTTTATACAATAAATTTATGCTAATAAAAAGTTTCTCAAATTTAAATAGTTAGCTGGCTTTGGAAGAACAAAACAAAACAAACTCAACCAATCAGCTGGTTGTTTTAAGACAGATACAGTCACTGGTGATGAGAAACTTATCAATTGTATTAATAAAATGAAACTGATCTTGAGGCATTTAAGCCTCATGCTGGTTTTTCAATGAAGTAAGTTTTTCAAATGTCCCATAATAAAAATGTTCATAGTTAACTCATATCTATGGTTAAACTTGGAGGAAGTTTGTGGAATTTGCCTCTTGGAATTACTAAGATCATAAATATAAAGCATTGAGAGCAAGATCTCTTGTGGTTGGACTTGGTTTAAAAAAAGCATCATATAGGTGACCTAGAATGCCAGTATCTTTAAAAATTCGTTATCTAAGGGGACGGCGCAAGATGGCGGAGGAGAAGCTGGAATCTGAACAAGCTCTCGCATAGAAAGCAGTTTTAGAGTTCCAGTGAACAGTCCTAAGCCAGAGAATCACACCAAGTGTGCCATCACAGGACAGAGAGTTAGACAAGAGAGGGAAGCCAAGGCAAAAAAGACACATCTGAGCGATTGTCAGCAGCCACCCCGGCGGCGGCGGCAGGGTCGCAAGCAGCGGAGACCGAAGCCATACCTGAGCGCTCACACAGAGTCCCGGTCGAAGGAGCCAGATGCAGCGGGCGAGTGGATTCTACTCAACACCAGCAAGAACCGACAAGGAGCAGACATCTTCATCCTGCAGTTTGCAGACCAGAGACGACCCAGGA